>NW_019103962.1:188182-212635 GCF_001856785.1 Myzus persicae
GGGGGGTACAAGTAACGGAGGTATTTTACGGGTATAATGAAGAGATATTACATACAGTAAAACGAAGAACAACGGTCGTATATGGGCAGGCGTATGATCCCGGCTCAGCCATGCCTCACTCGAACTCCGGTTATGTGCTCTGTGAAGACATCCCTGGAGTATCCAATGACTTCACTGACACATAAGCTTGGCATACGCTCTGCTGCACAGCTGTCTCACCAGCGCGTCGTTGGCCGGATCCCAGAAACCCAGGGAGCCAACAATGAACGGGAAGACTGCAACCTCCCCAGGGTGGTCAATGGCAATCTCCTTCCTGAGGTCCTCGTATTTGACCTTTTTCTCAGCAGCAGCATCTTCAAAAGCCTTCATTCTGTTATCAAAGGGTACCGTGGCGTCAATGATCAAAGTGCGCCACTTCCGAGCATAAGATCAGGCCTGAGGCGTTGAGTGCCAAACGCCTGGTTCTCCGATACGACCTCAAATTTCCCAGCAGCTGCCTTTTTCAACCGGGAAGTTGTGCCTGGCCATATAGAGGCTGGTATACCGCATACAATGGTTGACAACGTGGGCGAGATTTTCTAAATTGTTCCCACATCGTCGACATCGGCGGTCACCAGTCCTCCAAGACGAGGATCCGTTCAGGGGCACCAGGTTAGGTTAGGCTCGGTGAACAAACCTCCAATCTGCAAATCTGCAAAATTCGCCAGCCCTGAGGAAATGGCTGGACGCAGCGTGTGCAGCAACACATTCCATGGCTTTGTCTTGGTCCGGCTTGTCGATCAGAGCCTGGCCTCTCACGATGCGGAAAAGGTCACGCAGCGTCTTCATGACCTCCCTTCTCTGCTTAGCACGCATCGTAGTTCTCGCGTGAGTGATGGAAGGGGGGCCATCAAGGGACCAAGACGCAGTCAGAATCCCAGAGGCGTTTAGGGCACGGGACCAGACACTGGCAACCCCACTGCCGCGATTCTCGCGGAAGGGTCCCTCATTATCGCCAGATAGATAACAACCGACCTCAGAGTTGGATGGAGCTCGGCCAATCCTCCGGCTGGTGACGTCCCTCACATGGTCAGCTGCTTCCCTTGTGACCCATCCATCAGGGGAGGTGAGTAGCTTGAACGCGCTATCGACGGCCGCAATGTCGGAATCCTCGGCCAGCCTCGTGATCCCGCAACAGCCGCGAAGAGTGGAACCGTAAACGAACTCATTCGAAGCTTCCTGTGGGAGCTTGAGAGTGGCTTTGATTTCAGGTCGCAGGATGTCGTCGATGGTGTTCCATTCGGTTTTCAAGAACGTTCCCATGCGCTGGAGGTGGACCGCACAGGGGAAAAAGAAAGTTTTCAGCGCGTCAATCCTTTGCCACGGAGCGAGCTTGCTCCTAGTAATTTTATGGCCCAGCTCAGTGCTGTCTGCAAACGTAGACTTATGGGGGATCACATGGAAACCCACCTGAGCGCCAAGGAACTCGGCCGCGTCGCCATCTGCCAGCGGCTTCATCGGGGCCCCAAGGATTGAAAAGACGCTGTCCCGCACGCCGACTGGGGGTCGTCCCTCGTGGCGGAGTGGCGGAGAGAGGCGCACTTGCTGGCATTGATTTTGAGCCCAAGGCGCTCCAGCCCGACTCTCGCTTCATCAATCTTCAACTGGAAAGCAGGCGCACTGTCGGTGTGTAGACAGAGGTCATCGGCGAAAGCCATTACCCGGTGGTTGGTATTCTGCCACTGTAGCGTAGATACAATTGGGTCAATCGCCATGATAAACAAAAATTCGCTCAGAGGGCATCCTTGACGAATGCCGGACAAAACAGGGATGTCAGGGGTCTTCCCCTCGACCACGATAACTGAAGAAGTTGCGCCACTGTACAGGTCCCGGACAATGTAGAGCAGCCCCTCGCCAGCACCACAGCTCTCGATGGCAGTCTCCAACGCCAGATGGGGGATTGCCCCGAACGTATTGGACACGTCGAGCCACGCCACATACTTGTCGGAGCGTCCAGTCCTGGCCTTCTCCAGCTCGCGGTTCAACGTGTGGACGTGCTCAAACGCACCGTTCGCCGGAAGAAATCCCTTCTGGCACGGGCTTAGTGCAGAGTTGCTCACAAGCCATTCAGAGAGACGACAGGAAAAGCACCCAGCGTACAGCTTGTAAATGGTGTGGCACAGGGATATCGGCCTCCAATTGCCCAGGTCACTCTGGTCGCCTTTTTTATAAACTAAGACTATCACCGCTTTTTTCCACGTCGGGGGGACACGACGGTGTTTAACACAGATGTTGATAACTTATAATCCATACGCCTGTATACCTGATGGTTGTAAGAAAGTATATTTTATCCTTGGTTTGATAATTTTATACAATTTAGGACTTAACAGCATTTGTGATTTCAGAAAATTATTTTCTTCCAACTATTTTTGTAGATTTTGAAAGGCCCACAAAACGTTGAAACATACTTTTGGTGAAGAAGATGAAACATTACTAAGTAACGTTGATAATTATGTACAAGATATAGAAACTAACAATCTTTCATTAACTGGGATTAGCCAAAACAGTATTTTAAATAATATAAATTCCTTTCATGTAACAACTAATTTTTGTTTTGATGTAATGCATGATATATTTGAAGGCGTGTGCCATTATGATATGTGTCACATTATTACTTATTATACAGAAACAGAAAAAATATTTTCTTTAAAATATTGAATTTTAAGGAACAATATTTCAACTATGGAGAATTAGAGCAAAAAAACTTATCACCCTCATTGAGAAACATCATTTATCTAAAATTCACTTAAAAATGTCTGCCAGACAAATGATGAGCTTTGTTCACTTATTTCCATTAATTATGGGTGATTTAATACCTGAGGGTGATGATGTTTGTATTTTTTATTAATTTTTTTAGAAATAATCGAAATTGTACTAAGTTATGAGTTGTCATAGCAAAGTTCTGTTTCACGTTTAAAGTACTTGATTAATAAACACAATTTGAATTATTTACTATTTTTTAATGATAATTTAAAACCCAAACATCACATCTTAACCCATTATCCATCAATAATACTTAAATCTCGCCCTCCCAGATATTTTTGGTGTATTAGATATGAGGCTAAATACAAAGAACTTAAAATGTATGTTAATCTATTCTATTTCTAGAAAAATATTTACTTAATATTAGCTATTAAATATAAATTGAAATTTTCACACTTTTGCTTAGTCAAGATACTCACAACCATTTCCATTAAACGTAAAATTGATTCAGATCTCGAATTTCTTTCAAATAATTTAATCATGCCTTCAAACAATTTTGGTAGTTATTCTAAAATTGATTTATAGGGCACAGTGTATAAAGTAGGAAATTATGTTAGTAGATTTAAGCATGACATTTGTTTGTATGACCAGCCACCGAGATCGTGCGGAACTCCATTGACATAGCAAAAACCAACACAGACCCACCAGGTCGGGAAACTGAGGATGAGTCGACTAGTCCCCCCCATTGACTCATCACCACCCCCAACCATTCATCACCAAAATTCGGTAGTACAGGCGGAAAAAAATTACGCAAGCACCACGCTCGTAGTTCGGTAAATCGACACAACGATCAACCAACTACGAAAATGTTTTCCGTCACAACACCTGACCTCACCCGTTCACAGATCCCCAACTTACACCACCCCACCACCGATAACACTCACCTCGCAAGTGACACGTGTGTTCAACAACAACCGGCTCATTGGGCAGCCGCAGGTTTAGGGACAAGGGCAACAGAGACACTGGTGTTCACCTGCACAGGTAACGAGGGCGCAAGTACAAACACTTCGCACATCTCCGCGTTAGGTCACGAAGACTCCCGGTTTTGTTGCCCGGAAGCTACAGCCGCGACATATGAGCACGCCCCTGGTCAGGACGTTCTCAAGCGTGTCTCACCGCTCGTGCCTCTTTCGCCATGCGTACTCACCTGAGACGCCCCGAGTCTTTACTCTTTAAGTATCCACTGTGTGTGTGGTAACGTCCTGACCCATATAAGTCCTACCTATTCGTTGTATTTTTTAGACTTTGTTCGCTGAACCTTCTAAGTGCCTCGTATGTTCGCCTTGTTCTGAGAAAGGCTAATTTTTCCGGTGGCCATGGTACTCCTTCCCTCGCGAGTTCCTGTTCCAGCATCTCCCTATATCTTCTCGTTCTTTTGCAAGCCAGGAGTACGTGCCTTACGGTTTCCACGCCGTTCCCGCAGGCACAGTTCGGGCTGTTTACCAACTTAAAACCGTGAAGTTTACTCTTAAGGGGATCGGTGGCGGTGACGACTGTCTTTGTCTAATACACGCGCAACATAAGAATTCAGAGGTGTTTTTTGGCAAACGTACCGATTGATAAAGTGAAGCGATAATAATTCTGAAAACAGATTTGAATTTGTCGTTAAGTCTACTTGATATCGGTTAGTCTACATTTTTGATTTTAGATTCTGAGTGAAACGATAAAAAAAAAAATAAAAAAACATTCATCGTTTCACTCAGAATCTAAAATCAAAAATGTAGACTGATCGATCTCAAGTAGACTTGACGACAAATTCAAATTTGTTTTCAGAATTCTTATTTCTTCACTTTATCAATCAGTACTTTTGCCAAAAAACTCCTCTGAATTCTTATGTAACGCGTGTGTTAGACAAAGACAGTCATCACCGCCACCGATCCCCTTAAAGTCCCCATGCCCCGTCAGAAATTGCGTGGTGTAGTGATCAAGTGCCAGTGGTAGAGCGCACCTTTCTGCCATGTTCGGGATCATAAACTTCGTCCACTCTCCTTCAGTCATATCTTTCTTGCCATGCCACCATGAGGCCGTTTTCGTTCTCTTTGTATTCGTCAAAACTGATCGCGCCGCTATTGAGTCGACATTTCAGTGCCGATCTCTCAACCTCGTGGTCAAGCGGGAGTACCCCTGCCACGACCGAGAGACAATTAGTTGACGTTGTCTTACATGCGCTTGTTATCGCCAGCAGAGGTACCCTTTGCATGCTGCCTAGTGGCTTTATGAATTTTGCTAGTCTGCTTCCTTTTACCTAAATTTGGCTGCGTATGTTATGCATAGTAGGAACGCCGCCTCGTATATCGTTCTTGCAGCAACTCGGCCCATGCCACAGTTAGCTGACGTCATGCATCTGATCCGTGTGTACATGCCTTCTGATTTCTGTTTTAGTGCCAGCACATGGTTCCAATAGCTTTGTCGGGAATCCAGTATAACACCTAGGTACTTGGCCGTATCACTGGCCGCTATTCTGGGTGCTCTTTCCTGAGTGCCGAAGCTGACCGAGTAATCCGGTTTTAGCAGTCCCTTTAGGCTGAGTAGTTGGCTTTTCGCTGCTGAGAACAGTAGTCTGTATTTCTCTGCCCATTCTCTGAGTGACACGGTACGTTACAGTCGCCAGTTCAAAGTACGGGCACCACAACGACCGGTCTGCACCTTACCAACAAGGTGACCCGTCATTTGATCCGGTAAATAGTATCCGGCGACAAATGATCCGCGACATTTGGTCCGGTTCAAAAAGAACTTGTACCAAAAATATCCTGCTAAAAAATGTCCGGTAACAAAAAAATATAAAATATAAATATATAGTTTTATTTTAATTAGTTGTTATTTTATTTTCATAATTTTTAAAAACGTCATTATAAAAAAAATATAAAATATAAATAGTCATAATAAAAGTAATAATATAGAATACAAATGTTTATAAATTAAAATTATGAGCGATACCCTTCAAATACGTAATGATATTTGAAGTTTCATAGTTTTCTACTGTATTTTTAAGACGTTGGTCTATGTTTTTATATTTTTTTTTTTTTGTAGGGTTATTTTCCCCCAGATTAATTTTTTCTAGTTTTGCTTCTTGGAGCCCCTGTTCCTGCTTCAAAAAAGATATAAATTTCCAAATAGTCGTATGATGACTTCCCAATGATGCATTGAAAGCATGGTGCCAACCTTCAACAGCATTGTTTGTTCGAGGTTGGTCATTAATTACATTGTCATAACAGTTCCACATTTCTATTGGAAATAATGGTTTTTTTCTTCTATTACGAACTGTTCGACCTATCCATGTTTCCTCAAAGTAATCTACTATAGGTTCAAACAATTGTTCATTATCAATAAAATATTGGGATTCTAGGATAGTATTAAAAGATTTTACTACATCAAGGACTGGCACAAATGCTAAAGCACATAATTGTTTAACATGGAGAGCAAACGTTGAGTCTTCTGCATATTTCTTTTGTAACCCAGTAGATTGTACTTTACGCCATACACACTGGCCAAAATGAAAAAAACATCCACTTATATGAGCATTAGGAAAAATTTGTTTGAACGCCGAAACAAAGGATTGCTCAAAATCTATTTTAATAGTTTTTGGGTTCAGATCTGGTTTTAATACAAGCAATTGCCTTAAAACTTCAGCGTATACTTCCTTTGTACGACTAGTCATTAATATATACACTAATGGAATAACTAACATAGACGTAACTAGAGCCATTAAATTGAGTGGGCTCGAGCCCTTAGTTAAAATGTTTAACAGAGGAGAGGGGTTGTAGGACTATAACCTTGTCCCTTACCCTTAATAAATAAGAAAATATTTTAATACAATTATGAATACCAACATTTTTAATAAAGAAATACAACTTTAAATATCCACAAGCAAAGTACATTTATTACAAAATAGTATAAGTAGTATTATTGTTATAATTGCATTTTTCTATCTTTTTTTGCAAATTGATTAAGAATATCATCATTATTAATTGTGTTTGATAATTCTCGCTCAATGTTAAGAATACTTAAATTTGTAAATCTGTTTTGTGCCATATTTGACCTTAAATAAGTATTAATTCTTCTCATTGAGGAGAACGATCGTTCACACGAAGCAGAACTAATGGGAATTGACAATGCAACATGCAATAATTTGTAGACATTTGGATATGTGTCAAATTTAACAACAGACTGAAGTATCTCTCTCTGAGTTAGGGCATCACAGTTAATTTTTTTGTTTTGCAAACAATTTTTGGCTACAGTAATTTCACATTTTAAATCAGCTTCTTCAATTTGTAACATAGACTGAAACAAAAATATTTATGATAAAGAATCAAACACAAAGGAAAAATTGAATTTATTTTGAATAACACACCTTATAATGGTCGACAAAACAGGAATCTTTTTCATATTGAAGGTCTAAAAATGTGTCAACTGATTCCAACTCTTTTTCTGGTTCTTGAGGGTGATTAATACCTATTTTACCAACAATGAGATTGCATTTTTCTTTAGCAGATTGTTTTTTATTATTAAATATACTNAACTAAATTTAGGATTGATTTCCATTTGGCAATTTTTGCAAAGATGTTCTTATGTCACTGAAGGGTACGAACAGAGACAACGGATTTGGGCTCTGCGCAACAATGACGATATGGCCGATGAAGGACAGATTGAAAATTTTGAACAAATACCACCTGACGAATTACCTTTAGAAGATGAACTTAATGTTGGAGACCCACCAGCACGAAGGCCTTGGGATTTACCTTTAGAAGAAAGGGTTGATGTTGCTGATCCGCCAGGAGAAAGTTCTGTATGCATGGTGTGTATGGTAGTAACGGTAAATGGCACTGCAGCCGAGTATATAATTTTGCCATGCGGCCAATGGCCATGCGTGGGTATGTGCATCATGTGTGGAACGCTTAGATGTGCCAAACTGGGTTTGTTCGTTTAGTCGAATACCTAATATTTCCTTTCAAAGAATTTTTTTCTCTTAAATATCAAAGTAAATTCAAGTAAGTAAGTTAATGTAAATTATAAATAATTGTTAGATTGTATTATATTATTATGTTATTATTAATTATAAGATGACAAAATAAAAGGTTGGATGTTGTCATGAGTTTGTTATCTGTTTTTTATCTTAATAATATTTTATTTAACTTGGTTTCACAGAAAATATAGTATTGACGTATATTTTCTTATTAGTTATTGACATTTAGAAAAAGTATAATAATAATTTTAGCTATTTTTAAGAAATATAGGTAACTGATTTAAGCACTTTCATTATCCACAAATTGTTTACATTTGATTACCATAAAAAATTCTATGATTTCTACAACAAATAGAAATTAAATGCAAAATTTCAATTTGATTAGTTATACCATATACAATTCCTACTTCAGAATACTTACTAAAACTAAATTGCTTTTCTTTTTAAATTGTTTACACTCGTTAAATTGTGAAACCCATTCATTGTATTTTCCAAAATAACTTTGATTTTATATTAAATTAAATGTTTAAATAAGTAGGTACTAATTTTACATATTATTATTAAACATAGAATGTTATAAATTATTTGATAATCATAATAATAATAATTACTATAATTAATAACATAATTTTTCAAGTTACAGACTACATATACAATACAATTAAATAATGGTTATTTTCTCATTTCAAAAGCAAAGCTTAATAGCTTATGCTGAAATGAGAGAGTTCATAAAAAATACATTAAATTTTTTAACTAAGATTGTATTATATACCGACAGTTCATTTATATAATATAGATATTCAAAATTAATAAAAAAAAGTATTTACATATAATATGTAACACAAGGTAATTATATAAATCTAAGGTGTTGACATGTTTCTTAGAACTATTATATCTATATGATTTAAAAATTAAAAAACATTAATCAATATTTGCCAAAAGTAGTAGAACAAAAAACTTATTTAGTATTAGATTTTTCCTTACTTCTAGTATTATATTTTTGATTTAATTTTACGTTATCAAATTTAACAGAGTACATTTAAGTAGAATATTCCTTTATGAAAATGGAATTCAAACTATAACTGACAGTTTGGAATAAAGATAATAAACTGAGTTAAGTCTAGGTCTATTTAAAATTATTCTTATCAAGTTATTTAAAGTTATGTTTGGTGGGTAAAAGTTTGATTTAAAAGCATATCCCCAAATACATATTCCATAGCTAATTATAGATTGAGCTAGTGCAATGTAAATTATCCTATTGTTATGAAGATTAAGTTTTTTTTTAATATTTTAAATTTATAAAATAATTTTCTGATAAAATTACAAATATTGTATGTTATGTGCTCTTTCCAATTAAGATTATAATCAAAGATATTGCCTAAATATTTTATTTTGGAAACATTCTCAAGTAAATGCCAATCACAAATTCTATTTTACATAAACAATTTTAGCTATGAGCTATGACATCTTTCTAAGGTATCTACATTAGTATTATTTATACTAAAAAACATAGATTTAGATTTGTTAATACTAAGTTCAAGAAAATTTTTATCTAACCAGTAACCAGGCTTTAATGTTGTTGATACATTTATTAGCTAAGCTATATTGATTGTCAATATTATCATGTTCAAGGTAACACTAATATATCATCTGCAAAATAAATTACCTATCCATTAATTTTCAAATTAATAAGTCCATTAATGTATATAAGGAATAGTAGGTATGGGTCCTAAGACGGTAGGTGGGAACACCACAGTTAACAGAAATCGAAAAACTAAAGCACTCATTAATTCAAACTACCTGTGTTGAGTGTTTATTTGAAAGGTAAGATGAGGATAGTGATAGAGCAATTTTACGGACTTTAATTTCGTTATAAAAATATTATAGATGACCGACGAATCAAATGCTCTTTTTAAATCAAGGAACATGCCTATTACCTTATTTCCTTTATCCAGACTTGAATAAATTAATTCGAAGTCTGCAGTACATCACCATTAGCAGGGGTTAAAGTGGGGAGATGCAGGAGGACTCAGTCTCCCTATCTCTGACGGTGACCCGTCATTTGATCCGGTAAATAGTATCCGGCGACAAATGATCCGCGACATTTGGTCCGGTTCAAAAAGAACTTGTACCAAAAATATCCTGCTAAAAAATGTCCGGTAACAAAAAAATATAAAATATAAATATATAGTTTTATTTTAATTAGTTGTTATTTTATTTTCATAATTTTTAAAAACGTCATTATAAAAAAAATATAAAATATAAATAGTCATAATAAAAGTAATAATATAGAATACAAATGTTTATAAATTAAAATTATGAGCGATACCCTTCAAATACGTAATGATATTTGAAGTTTCATAGTTTTCTACTGTATTTTTAAGACGTTGGTCTATGTTTTTATATTTTTTTTTTTTTGTAGGGTTATTTTCCCCCAGATTAATTTTTTCTAGTTTTGCTTCTTGGAGCCCCTGTTCCTGCTTCAAAAAAGATATAAATTTCCAAATAGTCGTATGATGACTTCCCAATGATGCATTGAAAGCATGGTGCCAACCTTCAACAGCATTGTTTGTTCGAGGTTGGTCATTAATTACATTGTCATAACAGTTCCACATTTCTATTGGAAATAATGGTTTTTTTCTTCTATTACGAACTGTTCGACCTATCCATGTTTCCTCAAAGTAATCTACTATAGGTTCAAACAATTGTTCATTATCAATAAAATATTGGGATTCTAGGATAGTATTAAAAGATTTTACTACATCAAGGACTGGCACAAATGCTAAAGCACATAATTGTTTAACATGGAGAGCAAACGTTGAGTCTTCTGCATATTTCTTTTGTAACCCAGTAGATTGTACTTTACGCCATACACACTGGCCAAAATGAAAAAAACATCCACTTATATGAGCATTAGGAAAAATTTGTTTGAACGCCGAAACAAAGGATTGCTCAAAATCTATTTTAATAGTTTTTGGGTTCAGATCTGGTTTTAATACAAGCAATTGCCTTAAAACTTCAGCGTATACTTCCTTTGTACGACTAGTCATTAATATATACACTAATGGAATAACTAACATAGACGTAACTAGAGCCATTAAATTGAGTGGGCTCGAGCCCTTAGTTAAAATGTTTAACAGAGGAGAGGGGTTGTAGGACTATAACCTTGTCCCTTACCCTTAATAAATAAGAAAATATTATAATACAATTATGAATACCAACATTTTCAATAAAGAAATACAACTTTAAATATCCACAAGCAAAGTACATTTATTACAAAATAGTATAAGTAGGTAGTATTATTGTTATAATTGCATTTTTCTATCTTTTTTTGCAAATTGATTAAGAATATCATCATTATTAATTGTGTTTGATAATTCTCGCTCAATGTTAAGAATACTTAAATTTGTAAATCTGTTTTGTGCCATATTTGACCTTAAATAAGTATTAATTCTTCTCATTGAGGAGAACGATCGTTCACACGAAGCAGAACTAATGGGAATTGACAATGCAACATGCAATAATTTGTAGACATTTGGATATGTGTCAAATTTAACAACAGACTGAAGTATCTCTCTCTGAGTTAGGGCATCACAGTTAATTTTTTGTTTTCCAAACAATTTTTGGCTACAGTAATTTCACATTTTAAATCAGCTTCTTCAATTTGTAACATAGACTGAAACAAAAATGTTTATGATAAAGAATCAAACACAAAGGAAAAATTGAATTTATTTTGAATAACACACCTTATAATGGTCGACAAAACAGGAATCTTTTTCATATTGAAGGTCTAAAAATGTGTCAACTGATTTAGCAAATTTTAGGCTTTCAGTAGAAAATCTTGTTTTCATGTTCATAATTATAGCATCAAGTACCTACTGGGAAGTAAGCATTTATCATCCAATAATCTTTGACAGTTCTAACACCTTCAATTACATTTAGATCATCTTCTGCACCTGTTGTAGTTGTTACTACCTGTAGCCGTAACTTGTTCCATACCATTATCACAATATTCGATATTTATTATCACTTATTTTTTGTGTCACACAATATGATTGTGTTCTATTGTGATATAAGTAAAGGTAGGTAAACAAAAATGTATTATTTCAATTACTTGATTGTTTTCAATTCATATTTCATTTAGGTGGGCTCGAGAGGCTGAAGGGTGGGCTAAGCCCACCCAAGCCCCCCCCTATTTACGTCTATGATAACTAAGCTACGTGTGTAACAATGAATTGTATATAATTGTGAAAATATCGAGGGAACAGATTTAAAAGTTCCGTCACCAAACCAGTCATCTGTTTCTTGAAGCATATTTAAATTGTACTGAGTAGTAAAAGTTAAAATTCTGCTTTCACTACTACCACTATCGTATGCCAAAAATGTTTCGTTTTTGTTAGTCAATTTATATATTTCAGGAATAATTAAGTCTTTGGTATTACTTGGATTAACTGGAGCATTTTATTTTATTACTCGAGTCCGTTGAATAGTCCTTGACAATGATTTTATAATAGGTAATTGTCCAATTACCGGAACAGAAGTTTGACCCAACACATTTGAAATTATATTTCTTGTAGAAGTTGTTTCTGTTATAGCAGTATCCTTTATAGTATTCACCAGTTCTTTGGCCTCAATTTTGGCTAAGTTTGGAGCATGCGAATGATCAGTTTCTTTTAAAATCGATCCTACGAAAAAAAAACAAAACATTGTATGAAATGTGGAATGTACAATTTGAAATAAAGTCTACATCAAAATAATTAATGTTTTATTTTATAAATATTATTATTATTATTATAAATAAATATAATTAATTAAATTCTATTAATTTAGTATACAAATTTAAGTACATACCCGTTTCGTCTTTCGTTGTTGTGTGACATCGGCTTTTACATGACAACTTTTTATACTCGGTACAACGCCATACAACATACTACTTTAGTTTCATACACATCATGAATACTAAATAAAAAACCTTTATTTATAAGCATATTTTGGCCTTTTTGGCTTTTTATAAATGTAAGTGGCATTATTTAAAGTTAACGTTATTCATACACGTTTGCAAACGGCTAGGTGTTCACATGTACTAAAATCGAAAAAAACGGATGTATCGCTATCTCCAACATAATAATAATTTATATCTGATAAATCGTTGAGAACTGATTAGATTCGTTAATTTGTGGTTTTTCTGACCGTTTTCTGTATATAAGGTATATATATTTTATATTTTTTTGTTACCGGACATTTTTTAGCAGGATATTTTTGGTACAAGTTCTTTTTGAACCGGATGAAATGTCGTGGATCAATTGTCGCCGGATATAATTTACCGGACCAAATGACGTGGAACCTACCAACAACCACCACGGGCATAGTCGGTTCAACACAGTCAACTCTCCCACCTCGCCGCAAAGGCATAGGGTGGGAGGGGAAGACAGGTCGGGCCGGGCAAGTACCGGCCGCCCGGTATCGTTCCCTTTTGCCAAAACCGTCATCATGACAACATCCATCTGGTCGTCGGTCACAATACACAGTTATCGCCGTCAATACTTGCTCTCGTCGTCGTGCATACCTCACACAGTTTCGCCGTCAATATTTTCTTTTGTCGTCGTGCACACCTCACACCGTTTCGCCGTCAACACGCATCTTGGTCGTTGTGAACATTTTGTAACTTACATTATTAGCGTGTTACAATAAAAACAGTAAAAACCACAACCGGTGATCGTCAGTTGTTTTGTTTTGTTGTTTTGTGAATCACCACTCCCACAATCACTTTGAGCGGCGCACCGCAGAACCTTATACAGTAACCCCGCAGGCGCTGTGTCATGAGGCTCTCCAAATATCCTTCAATGCGACTAAAAGCGGTATGTGGTCTAGCCGCTGCGACCATTAGCGCGATGTCATCTGCATACAGCACTATGGATGCACTTTTGCCCAGTTTTATATTGCTGATTTCCGTCATAGCAATGTGGCGAGCCGCCGCCACATAATTTCCCACCGGCGTCTGTGGCATTGTAAGACGGTTGGTCACAGTGATCCCCGGCGGGCGACGGCTGCCGCGCTCGGCGACCGGAGGTCTCTTCCTATTCTTTCCGATCGCGCTAAAGCAGCGCACGCTCTCCGCCGTCTTTTAACGCACAGTTCTGTCCTAGGCAAACAAAAAATCCTAGTGACCAACCGTCCATTTTGACCGTACGCACCCGACACTGTCACATCTTTTGTAAACTACTCTTTCCTTGCAAATAAATTAGTATTGTATTTTAACCAAGTCTAGTTCTTTTTTTTACTAGAGTCAACACTCAGGTACATCGTGGTTACGATCGTAATGACGACGTTGGAGGTTTCTCAAGTGTTAGTCCGAGTACCTCCACATTGGCGACCTCGCAAGTCGTAGCACACCTTAATAGCTACCCGTTGTAGCCATTCCAAACGCGCGACAAGTGCGCCCGACCTCGCGTTACCGTACCGTCGTGACCGCGTACGCTAATCCTGTGCCTCCGACACGTTTTTCGGCTATTGGCTCGTTGGTCTTAGACAACGAGCAGCAACAGCCGGGCGACAACACACGAAATGCCCACCCACCCGTCAATAACGCGACCATCGCACCATCAATTGACGCTGTCGCCAATTTTCGACTCCCGACCTTTTGGAACCAGTCCTCGCCTTCTGGTTTAATCACGCGGAAGCTATGTTCGTGGCGCAGCGCATCACCTCGAACGCGTCAAAGGTGCACTATGTCGTCGCAGCACTGGATCAGGCGACAATTCGAACTCTCGGTGATCTTCTGGGGACGTCGGCGTCGTGCGAGGCAATACGCACGCGTCTCACCGATGTATTCGCAACAACCAATGCTGCCAAGTACCGGGAGTTGGTCCGATACGGAGGTTTAGGCGACCGAAGTCCGTCGCAGCTGCTCTGTGACATGCGTGGTGACCTGTCACCGGGCATAGGCGAAGAGGCACTGAAAGAGTTCTGGTTGCAGAAGCTGCCGTCAAACGTCAGAGTCGTTCTTGTTGGCCTGGACGCCTCACTATCTAATAAATGCTTGATGTCAAAGTTATTTTCACTCAACAGAGTTGCCCATCGTGCAATCTGTGGATTTAAGATTTTCTTGGTGTTGAGGTGGATTATTGCTTAACAATCTGTAATCACCACCACAGCTCTTATTACAAATATATTTGTGTTCTAATACTATAATAATATTGGAGTATTTCAAGTAAAAGATTAGTAAATTCATAAATTAATTTTTAATTATTATTTCAGATTAATAATTTAAAACTGTTGAAAAAACCTAACCGAAAATATTAGAGTTACTGACTTGATATTTTAAGGATAGATAAATGTTATAATTTCACTGAGAAAGGATTTTTCAAAATTTTGATTTGAAGTGGTTGAAATCGCCAAAAGTGAATGTAAATTGTACATCTATATACAAAATGTACGGCACGGCAAACTGCGAGTTTCGTAACGTATTGTTTTTAGGATTTTCTAGAGCATTATTATCTCACTCGACTTATGAATGCTAATTATTAATCACGTCCTTGCATCTGAAAACAAATTGTACATAGAGACATTATTATATTGCGATCGTATTACCTGAACATATTAAAGATCACTAATTATAAAATCTAGGCAAATTATGAAAATGTTTTAAAAATTGTTAAGGTAGGCCCAAAGTTTCGTGGTCTGGCGTCGAAATGTCCGGATCCTAGAATATCATCTTTATTTAAACATTACCAAAGATTTCTTGAATCTTGGAGAATATTTGTTTCATGTCTAGATGAAGCACCCAAATCCCAATTTATCAACAAATCACTCCTTCGCAAAGATCACAATGAATTTCAATTTGATCCAACATTTTGTTTCTTCAAATCAGAGTGCGTCAGTAATAGTAACTTGAAATGAATGGTTAAATCTGATAGATTATTATGAAGCTGATTATGGATTTTTTTTTGTATTTTGATAAAATCAAAAAGTCTATACCAAAAGTCTGTCAAACATTTATAAAAACACTGAGCGAAGAAAGGAGTCAGTTTAAGGGCAACATTAATGTAAAAACAGTTATTCAAGTCAACTCTAACAATTTCAAATGTTATGGAGCTTCTGCATTCTTAATTCGGCACTGCCTTATGCCTATATGATAATAATAAATCTTACATAGCTATTACTGCCCATTTTGTCAATGATGATACAAAGATATTGTCAATCCTCATTTTTTGACAGCATTTCACTGCCAGACAAGCAGCTGCTGAAGTGTCTTATCTTCTTCTAGATCATGTTATTAAATGGGGTTTGAACAATTTAATAACTATGATTATAAGTGATAATGCACCAAATGTAGTTGCAGCCGTTCGAGAATGTTAGTGGAGGCATTTTCCGTGTTATGCTCATAACATAAATTTGATTTTATAATGTGGTTTAAAGCCTGTTAAAGATATTAGTGCAAAAGTAAAAGCTATTGTAGAGTATATCAAAAAAGTAGTCATGCATTGTCACGTCTAAATAAAATTCAGAAACAAGGTGTTTATTCGGTTTTCAAGCTTAAGCAAGATTTTCCCACCAGGAGGAAGTCTACATATGATATGATTGATAGAATATTGAAGATGAAGGAGCCAGTTTTGTCTACATTAGAAATTCTCAATAATGATTTGAATAAAATAACTATCAATGAGTTTAATGTCTTACAATATCTATGTAAATAACTGAAAATATTTTATGACGTAACTAATGATATTAGATCAGATAATTATGCATCAATCTCAACTCTAAAGAAACCTATTCTGACTATTTTTGGGGGTTTTATCTTCATCATAATATCTTTCTATAGGTAAAACATTTCATCTACTTTTTCTGACCATGTATAAAATTTTCTTGTTTTTTCCATAGATTGTATTTTAGCCCCATCAGGTTCAATACTTGATACACGACCAGGATACAATGTTTCCATATACTTAAATATAACAAAATCATTTTCTAAGTATTTTCCATTCTTACTAACTGGACAGTCATCTCTTTCATCTGTAAACGAGCCAACATCTTCGGACTCATCTGATTGTTCTGTACAAGAATTTTCACTATCATCATGAGCATAACTTTTACCTGGTGCTACATGTAGTTTCTTTCTTTTATTTCTCAGAGGTTGAACAGTAGAAATCTTTTGGCACTCAAATGTTGAATAAAGGTTTCTTCGATAGAGGAATTATTATTTTCAGAATTTGTAGGTCTTCCTAATAATTCATTTACATCACGATTCCATATTTTTTAAAACTATTTTGTAATGTTGTTACCATTGTAGGCTGTAATAAATTTAATAACTGTTTTAATAATGCAGGGAATTATTGTTTTTGCAAGACAGTATTTTTTAAACCTTCGGTACTACTCTTCCATTCGGAAAATATTTTTCACCAGGCCACCTTCATCGGATGGAAAACTGCAACATCCAATGGTTGCGTAAGGTGTGTGCTATTTGGAGGGAGGCACACAAAGTATATATTTTCTTTTTTAAAAATGTCAATAATATGAGAAGATAAATGTGAAGATAAATTATCCTCTATGACAACTTTTTTCCCCGGGGTTTTTTTTTTAAATGATGCAGAAGTGTTTTTTCAAACCAATCTTGGAATATGTTTGCATCAAACCAGCCTGAAGGACTAGTGTTATACCGACAATTTTTGGGACCATTTTGTGTCCAAGGTTCGTGCTGACCTTTAGCTTTGTATACAGCATGAGGAGGTAATATTTCTCCTTTAGCATTTCCACACATCATAATACTTACAGTCACTTTTGATGAGTTACAAATTTTTTCTGGATATTTACTTCCTCGCTTAACTAAGACTTTTTTTGGTTAGTCAGTCAAATTAGTTTCATCGTAATTATAAACATTTTCAGGAAGTACACCAGACAGAGTTTACTTTAAGTTTGTTATATAAATTTGGAAAATGTGTTTGTCAATTGCAGCTCTTGTCCTCTTAATATTCGAAGCCAATCGAATACTTAGGTTCTTATGGCGTTTTATAAAATTTTTGCAGTCCAAGATAGACCTGGTAAATTATTTTTAAACACACTAACCTTTTTACCAATTCTATCTAAATACGATTGCACAATATGTCTTAAATCAGTTTTATCAATTGGAAATCCATAGTTACTCATAACTATTATTTGGTCAACAAAACTTTTCTCCTCGTTGCTTGAAAATATTACTGGACGACCAATCTTTGAATTGTGAAGGTCTTTAAGTTTGTAGTTGATAGTTCGACGTGAAATACCATATGTACGCGCAGCTTCCCTTCGTGTCTTAGTCTTATTTTTTACTTCACCTAGGCATTTTTCTAATGTTTCATCAGAATAATTTCTATAATTTCTTGAACCTAATTATTTTTTGTATTTGTTCGGCATCCTCTAAAAATAATTAAATAACATTAGGTTAATTTACACATTATTTAACATGCTGTAAAAAAATCAAATCATTGCACCAAATATTGGTTGGTGCAAAGTTAGCAAAAAAAAAAAAATCAAATTTAAGTAAATTTCACTGTTTAAATTTATAAACATAATAAAACAATATCAAATCGATTAAAATTATACATAAACTTAATCTGCACTACATATAGGTACATCCATCTAGCGGTAAAATTGTGAAACATAGATGAAATTTAATTCGCTCCAAATATGTTTGTCACCAAGAGTCGTTATCACTTATTTTATGTTATCGTAACAAAATATTGATACTACCGAATTAAAAAAAAATAAATACCATTTGGTTCGTCAGTTTGTTTGTTTTATTTTAAAAGTATGTACTAGTTTCTAAGTAAAATACTTTTTGAAATATAACAAAAACTCGGTATGTGCCATAATTGGCACAACATGCATTCAAAACATAGTAACTGATTTTTTTTTTTTAGCTCTAACAATGAAACCTTCTACATTTTACCACCAACTAAGAGATATCAGAAGCATCCCAGAAGGAAGTTCTGATTCAGAACATTCTGACAATGTTGAACCTAAAACATTGTCACAATTGCCTGTAGAATCTGATAGCGATAGTTATTGTTCAACTAAAAGTACTGATGTACTTATTATTCCTGATTCAGATGACGAATTTGTATCTGAGTTTGAAGATGATATGCCTCTAGCCATAAGATTTATTAAGTCTTAGCAATTTAAGAATAAAAACAAAAAAATTTAATGTGCTTAAAAATGTCAATAAATCATTAAAATGCAAATGGGTTGAAGAAAACTTAGAAGTAACAGAAGATGTACACTTCAAAGATTCATTAAATTTACCAAAATTTATAACTGATTTAGTTTCACCTTCTCAATTTTTTAATTTTCTATTTCCGAAATCTATTATAAGTCACATTACAATGTAATCAAATTTATATGCCACTCAAGTCAAACCTATTAAATTACCAAATATAACAGAAAAAGAAATTGAGCAATTCATTGGTATATTGATGAAAATGTCAATTTTAAATTTGCCTTCAATAAGACATCATTGGGGGTCTCTTGGTACTTCAAGTATATACAATATAATGACAGTCAACCGATTCGAAGAAATTAAAAGATTTATACATTTCAATGATAACACCACAATTACATCAGACTCTTATGACAAACTTTTTAAAGTAAGACCCCTACTTGAACAAATTACAAATATTTTAGTAACATTTCCAAAAGAAAAATATTTGGCAGTGGATGAGCAGATCATTCCAACAAAATCTAAAACGTCATTAAAACTATATAACCCTAAAAAACCTCATAAATGGGGTTATAAAGTATTTGTTTTAAGGGGTGTTTCGGGTTTTAGCTACGACTTCGAAATATTTGCAGGAGAACAAACAAATAAAATGCCTGACAACTGCCCTTCCCTCTCTACTAGCAGCAATATGGTTGTAAAAATGGCTCAAATTATTCCACGTCATAAAAATTACAAATTATTCTTTGATAATTGGTTTACAAGCCTGCCACTTATGATATATTTACACAAGGAAGGTATACTTCCTTTAGGAACAGCTCGTTTAAACCGTTAAAAAGGACTTACAATGCCAACTAAAAAAGAATTTCAAAAAGAAAGAAGAGGAGCTATGTGTGAAAAAACTACAACAATTGTCGATGTTAAAATAACTGCAGTTTCATGGCTTGACAACCAAATTGTCACATTGGTATCAACCTACGTTGGAAGCCAACCTATTGTAGAGAAAACTGTTCTTCAGGTCAATAAAAACATACAAAATGATACCATGTCCAAAGTCAGTTAATGTTTATAATTCGAATATGGGTGGAGTGGATTTACTCGATTCAATTTTAGGTTATTACAGAATATCTACAAAATCTAAAAAATACTATATGAAAATTGTTTATCACATGATAGATTTATGTGTAGTAGATGCCTGGCATTTGTACCGTAGAGTATACCTAGATACCTATATACCATTATTAGATTTCAAACTATTGATGTTAGAAGTTTTATTTGAGGTTTTATAACCAAATCCCAAAAAGAATAGGTCGTCCAGGTTAGGTTGCTGACAAAAAGTACAACAGAAGCTTTATACAATGCTAAAAAAAAGAAAAATGGACCTTGTATGGAGCTACCATCAGAAGAGATACGACTTGATGGAATGGACCACTTTCCAATATATGAAAAAACCCGTGTTCGTTGTAATTACCCATCATGCAATTATAAGAAAATGATATCTTGTTCTAAATGTATTATACCACTATGTATAAATCAACACAGAAATTGCTTTTTATTATTTCATACACGGTGATAACTGATACATACATAATATTATACATTTTACATCTATTTGGCTGATGACAAACTTTATAACTTCTAAGAATTTAATTTGTGAAGAAAAAAAAAAGATTTATTTAGTTTTTATTATTAATTTGTTATATTTTAATTTATTAATCATTTGTATGCTTACATATTATTATAATTTGTGATGAAAAAAAAATAAAAGACTGTTTTATTTAGTTCTTATTATTATAATAATTATTATTTTTTTCTATTTTAATTAATATTGTTAACTTTTGTGCTTAAATTAATTAATTTGTAATCAACTTGTGTTAAATTTGTATTAAAAAGGTAAAAATATATTTTAAAATGTACAAATCCAGTTTTTTCTAAATAAAAAGTACAATTAGATACCATGGTTTACAGGAAACAAATACCACACATAGAGCATTTATTATATTGAGTGCATGGTGGCCAGAAATGGCACAATTAAAAATTGTATACTTTAATGCATGTTGGCCAGAAATGGCACAAATTAAACTTTGATCAACTTTAAGGGAAAGTTTGACTCAAATATTTTTTTAACTATTTTTCTCGTGATCCTGACGTCTTTTACTATAACCTCATTTTTTTCAGTGATAAATAAAAAGTTATGCATGAAGGGGTTAACTGCCTTAGAAGAAAGTTTTGACAAGTATTTTCCCGATTTAGATATTTCCGAGTTCGATTGAATAAATGACCCATTTGATAAAAATATAAGTTTAACTGAATTCAGCCTCGAAGAAGAAGAGCTCGCTGAAATACGAAACAATCGAACTCTTTTATCAAAATATAAAAATGTTCCATTAAGTGAATTTTGGATTCATGTTGAAAAGTCAAAATAAAATTGGTAAAATAGCTCTAAAAATATTACTGCAGTTTTCGACGTCATATTTATGTGAACAAGGATTTACCACATTTGTTAACATAAAAACAAATAAACGAATGAAAATAGAGTTCATTGAAGAAGAAATGAGTATGTCTTTCAACTATTCGACAACAAATAAAATATTTGTGTAAAAAAAAACAAGCCCAAGTGTCACATTAGTTCAATAAGTTCCCTAATTTTTAATAAACATTGATAATCAAATAATATTATGAAAAAATAATTAAAAATACAAATATATAGTTAATGTTCAATTTAATAATTTGTTTTATAAAATAAAATATTTGTATATACTATATACCTACGTCTTTCTACTTTTGTTTATACTTATGCACTGCTGAATAAAACCGAAGTAGTCTATAGGCCCTATACACTACTAAAGCTAACTCTATACTATAGGGTACCTCCGGATTTTTAGAAAATGATTAAGGGTGCCGTGAGTGAAAAAAGGTTGGGAACGTCTGCTATAGATAGCTCATTAGGCGGTATTTTGGCAGCTTGGTAATAATCGGGTCAGTAGCAGACAGAATACTGGCATTGAAAGTTCATGTATCCAACAAAAGTGACACAATTGTAATTTTTTTTGGTATTTGCAACTTAATATGTAATAAATAAATATCTGACTGCACTTGACTATAATATTCAAATAATATATCATTTATCAGCTGATATATGAGTTTTGGTCGCCGCCGGGTAGCGCTTTCTCTATAGCACACATGAGTACACGAGCAAGACACAATTCCGTTATAAAAAGTTTAACTTCATTAGAATGTATTTTAATGTTCTGTTGTATTTATTATGACAAAATAAATAAGTATGATCACAGATTTTTGATACTCATCCCTGGTTCCTCACTCCACCATAGAAAATGGTGGGAGACTTCTGCCTCTTTTCATTGGCTACTTCCCTACTGATAGTGGTTGACAGTTATCAATTAATATAATATATTATATAATATTATTATGAACGTACTTAAAATTTACATATTGAGTTATATCCACGAACATAAAATTTATCATATATAAAATAATCATTTATTAATTTATTATAGCTTATAGAACAATGCAATTACAATAAAAAATACAAAAAAAGCGCCATAAAGTATAAGACAATCAAGAGACGTGGAAGACTCCCACCCTTCTGTGCGCAGACTGAAGAAAATTCAGTTTGTTGTGATCTATTAAGTTATGGTATTTATTAAATAACAATCTATGTTAAATAATACTTTTTTTAAGTTTGTGTTTGATATATCGTATTTTGTTAAAAATAACAATTATGGATCCTGATCAATTAATTAAGTTATACGTAGTACAGTACATTGAAAATAGGAGAAAACAATCGGAAAGGGATAAAAAAATTCGTTGGATAATTAAAAAAAAAAGAAGTCAGAGTCAACAAAATTTGAGGTTGGCCCTAACGAACTTAACGTTTCTTACTATCAACAAACTGTGCAGTGTTTAAGAAAAACATGTACATTAATACCGTCTTTAGAAATGCCAAGAATGCGATGTATATACGCTAAAGAAAGATCTGTTCATTGGTGGCAGTATATTGTGAAAACACAATTTGATGATAAAGATTGGGTTGAGAGCTTCCGAATGTCCAAAGCCACATTCTATTTTTTAGTTGAGTAAGTATCTAAGTTATAATATTAAGTTAAAGTTATAATATTAAATATTATAAATACATGTAATGATGTAAATAAAATATTCTCGTTTATCGGCATGAGTTGGAATCACATGCCGTTAGTATTATAAGAGAGGCTTTTCGTGTTGATAAACAAGTTGCCATCACAATCTACAAGTTATCAAGCTGTTGTGAATATAGAGTTGTTGGTAAAGGCCCCCATACACGTCAAACAAATTTGAGCAACCTCTGTGTTTGTACAAATACGATGGTTGCACAAACTTTGGACATACACGTTCCAATAGCTTGTGCCAACTTCAGTTCAATTTTTGATCTTGTCAAAGTACATTCTAGTATAGTATAGTAAAAAGTACATTCTACAAGCATTTGTGAATATGTCTGACTCCGATGATACTTGTGCTGCGATAGTGATTGCTTGTTTGACGGAAAAGAAAAAAGTAAAGCCAAAAAGAAAGCAGAGGGTGTGGATGAAGGAATGGCTGAAGAAGAGGGATCAATTCAGCCATGATCGATTAGTAGCAGAGCTTAAAATAAGTTCAGCTGTTGATTATAGAAACTATCTACGAATGGATGCAGATACGTTTAGTGAGCTGTTAGAAAAGATAAGACCTTTAATTGAAAAACAATGTACATCTATGAGGGAACCAATTACGGCAGAACAAAGACTATTGTCCACTCTGAGATACCTTGTAAGCGGTGACTCCTTTGAAGAGCTGAAATTCCAAACTGCCATCGCAGCTCAAACTCTTGGAAAAATAATTGTTGAGACCTGCGAAGCTTTGATTTACGTTTTGAATGGATGCATCAAGGTAAGTGTTATTGGTTATATATTATTTTTCACTATTATAGAATTATTATATATTATATAGTATTATTAAGTTATTATTAATTTATTTATAATAATAGTTATAAAAGTATTATACACCATTGAATATTTATTGATATTGGTTATCGTTAAGAAGATCATTAATTGAATATTCTTGTGATGTGGAGGGCGGTGCAACTCGTTTGCGCACAATCTACATTTTTTACCTAGATATCGATGACTCGTTTGCGCACAACGAAATCAGTCGTTTACCTGTAACGGACGACTCGTTTGCGCACAACATAAACACTGAGTAACATATATTTTATATTTTTAAATTTGGACTTACCTAAAGTAATTGAATTATCGGTAAAAATTATCAGTACCTACAAATTACCAGCATATCAATAATCAATATATATCGATTTAAAATAATCGTCGTGTATTAGGAAAGCATAATACTTTTAAACAGTCGTTCGCCAGAAAGCTGTACTATAACAACTGACTATATTGACTATGGATATCGAAATTTGTGATGTTTTTGAAACGCGTCGAGGAAAAAAATGTTTAAACATAGAAAA